>NW_026578017.1:5000-22500 GCF_029603195.1 Condylostylus longicornis | reverse complement strand
TTGCAAAATCTTTGCAAGTAAGCAATTCGCTTTTAGCGTCTGATACAGAGCATATTGAACTATCACATCTGTTGATCGAACTCATCTCGATAATTTTTACTCTTATAATCATCTCGATAATTATTTTACATAGTAGACACTATTCGAATAGCAGTTTCTCTCTTAAAATTAATTTAACATCAAATATTTCAGCAGCATATGAAGATAGTAGAATCAAAACCTATCCATTTGCAGATTAATAAGTTTTGAGTAAAATAGCAAAACCCTTTGTGAGTAATTCATCACTCATATTTATACTTGTGAAAAAATTGATCTCAAGCCTTTCTGTAAAAAATATTAAATATAAACAAGACATTTCGAATAAAACACGTAATTTAAGAAAGCAAATGTGTGGGGTTTTGTGGCAATTATATACAAATATTGGGTGCTTTTGCAATATTTTGATCAGAAACAAAAGCAAAAATATTATTAACGCCAATTTTCTTTAATTTCATTTAAATTGAACAATAATATAAATTGGTTTTGGTATATAAAGTAATGTAAAAAATTGGAATTTTTTCTAATCTTGTAATAGTTTATAAACTTGTCCTGAACTTGTTTTATAAGAAAAAAAGTTAAGTACAAGTAGTCTATTTTAAATGCCGGTATAGCTTAAGTTGGTTACAGCAGAATTATAAATGAGTAAGTTTTCTTATGTAAACTGAGATTAATATGTAGTTACATGAAAAATATTAAAATTTTTAAGTGTTTTTAAATCTACAGTGGTTTACCTACAAGGTCCTTAAACAATGAGTACCTTAAAGAATTCTGTAGAAAGAATTCTACAGTGGTTTGCCTACAAGGTCATTAAATAATGAGTACCTTAAAGAATTCAGTAGAAAGATGATAAGAGCTTCAAGGACGAGGTTCAATAAAAAGCTTAAAACTAACATAGTACTCTATTTCGTATTTTAAGTACTTTTATGAAAATTTTAGATATTTTTCGTAAACAAATCAAAATACCTCGAAAATGGAACCAGGGGCCGATTTTACATTTCTTATCACGTCTAAGAAACTAATTGAACGTAAATAGAACAACCTTCTAACAAAATTCATTCAATTATTGACAGTAATTTTTTTATAACATAAAACTATTGAACTTTTCTTAATTAATTAAAATTTCACATTTAATCACAATCAATCCATTAATCACAAATTTTAAGGCTTTTTGAAATTTTAATTTATCCTTCTATATAATTGCTAAATTTTCTGACTGCCAATAGCTGCTTCATTATTTTAACTGTTTAAAAACTAGAAATAGTATAAACGTTTGAAAGTTATTCACAAGTTATTTTAGTAATTTGCTCAAGCCATAAAATGACTTGTGAATAATTTACATACTTAAAAGCCTTACTGATATTTGAAATCCGTTAATTAATACCATGATAAAAATATGTTATTCATTTCATGATAAAAATATGTTATGTTAAAATTTAAATCTACAAATAATGTATTTTGATACAACATTTTACGGCTACTAATACTACAATCCAAGAACTCCATATAAATTTGGAATTTTTATGGCATTTTATATAATTAAAGATATATATGGCATTACATAAAGCTAATATAAGTTTTTAAGGTTTTGGTTAGAAGAGTCTAAAAAGCAGAATTAAATGCCTATAATTTTATTTTTTATACCCGTGCGAACTTCAAAATTTATTTGATTATATCTCGGGAACTATAAAAGCTGTTATATTGAAATTTCACACAAGTGAATTTATTAATAGGACCAATATGATTGATAAAAGTCGTTGAAATTGCTTGGCCCCTTGTGGTAGCTGCCATACAACTTCAAAAGTTATTTGGCAATATATCAAAAACTATAAAAGCTGTGATATTGAAATTTAAAACACACGAATATATTAGTAGGGCCAAGGTGTTTGATGAAATTCATTAAAATTGCTCGGCACTTTCTGGTAGCTGCCATACACCTTAAATAGTAGTTCGGTCATATCTTAGAAAATATTAAAACATAGTATTGAAATTTTGCATAAATAACGGTAACTTAAACGTACTTACGGTAACTTAAAGTTATAGTCTGTCCCATAGTCAGCTATGACATATTTATTCGCACATAGGATAGCAAATTCGTATGGGTATCACAGAGTTGACACGGTCAACTCTATTTTTTCTCGTCTTATAATATACGAAAATAAAAATAAAAAAATATTAAGCAAAAAGGACCTGCTTCTTCTATAGTTTTTCCAACTAAAAAATAATTTCAGTAGAAAATAAATTGAGGTAAAACATACGAATTATGTCGAAGTTGAAGCGGTTAGGAAAAACTTTTCTATGCGGTGGCCTTATACCTACTAGAACAATGCATGTGTTATTAAAAAGAATTTTTATAAAGGAAATGAGTGAAATTTGAAATTTTTTTTTTAATATAGAAAAAGAGCAATTCATTAAAGATTTCTGATTTTTAGCGTTAAAATGTTATACATGCAATTATAATTATGGAATAGACAGCGAGGAGTGTTTGAATGATCCTGCATCTGTCGTTGGGCGGCCAGTTACAAACTGTAATAAAAAATTTTGTACTATCATAAGACAGGAAGCTAAGGTAAATTATTTTATATATTTATTTTGAAAAATTCAATAAAAAAATTTCATACATTTTAAAATTGCGATTTTCTTTTTATTGTACATGTACATTTTTGATGATTTCTCATGTCTAGTTGTGAGCGGGAACGCACTTCACTATGTTAGAGAAGAGTAAATAAACTACTTTAAGATGACGGTCTGTCGGTTTGTGTATGTATTCGTGTATCTCAATTTCGACTCAACCGAATTAATCAGCTTTTAGGATATGTTAGGCCTCGAGAATAGGACCTTTATTACAACCCGATTTAGAATTTTTGATAATTTTTAAGAAAATATTCAACAGATAAAACTTGAAGTTTGAACTTCAAACTTGAATGTTTATTGCTTTAATACTGCAAATTTAAATGTTAAATTTCAAAGAAATTGGTTGATTATTTTCTTTATATGGGCAAAAATCGAAAACTGGCCCGCAAAAAAGTCCAGTTACTAAGGTTTGATATATCTCAAAAATTGATAAATTGATCGGTTCTGTCGAACTTAAAATACACGCGTGCACACAGACAGACAAACCCACAAGTTGCCAAAAGTAGCTTATTTACACTTCTCTACCACGGAGAAGTGCGTGCCCACCGAAAACTTCATTTTCAATTTGTCAACCGTTTATATTAATTTAGGCCAGTAAAGTCTTAGACTTTTCTATTTTTTGCCGACTTAATGTACGTTTTATTTTTGAAACAGGCTTTCCAACTATTTTTTTTGATCTCCGCTTTGTTTAATGAAAAAAGCTGTTTGATTTCTCATATAAAAGAATCTATTTGGCTATGTGAATTTGAGCTTTTTTACGTTGTTTTAATAATTTAAAGGAATAAATTCAAATGAATAAAAGCAAGAATTAATAATTGTAATATGTATATTATACACACTCATATACTGTAAATAATGTCAATAATTATCCAATATCTATCCAGATTTTGTTTAATATGTATATATGTATATACAAGTTTTTTAAATTCTTTATTTAAGAACTCTTAAATGCTAACTGAAAACTGCTTTTATACAATTTTTTACGCGGCAAAAACAATGAAATTCGTTGCAAACTATTAAAGATTAGAGAGTAGTAAAATATTAAAAATTTTTGCGTATTTTGTAATAAAATATATTTTTTATAATATTAGCTTTTTATTTTTTTTTATAACTTTATTTAATCCTTTTTTTTCTTAAAAACTATATGTATAACAAAAATGTTTCAAAAAACTTATTTACATACATATAAAATTACTACAACCAACTTAAATCTTTTCTAGCAGATAGTTTTTTTTTCTATATTTTAGTTAAAGACTAAATTATTTAAAATTACATTTAAGTAAAAAATTTCAGTTACATTTTTGTTTTTTAGAAAAATTATTTTTTTAAAAAACCTAAAATTATATATTTTTAATATAAAATTTAAAAACCTTACCCTAACTTAATCTAAGCTATTCTATATTAAGTTTTTTAGTAAAAATGTTTATTTTGTAAAACATTTTTTTAAAAAAAAATTTTAGATCAAAAAGTATAATATTTTCGGAAATAGAAAAAATTAATGGTGCTCACACAAAATATGCGTGAGCTTATACACAATTATAAACTCATTTTTTATAATAATTATTTCATAACTAAACGTAATTAAACATAAAATATTTTGTTGAAGAGCTACATTTCACTTCATTTAAAGGAGGTTACATTAAAGATCAATTAAAAACTTTTACTTGTAAATTATTTACACTTAAATTATAGAAAGTCATATGAATTTCTTAGAACTCATTTTGAATTAATATGTCTTTTATTTATTTTTACAGAATCCTAAAGGACATATAAAATCACTGTCACGCCAATGTGCTGACAAACCTTTGGTAAGTGTATTATTACAAATAATAACTACATACACATATATACCGAGAGTTCGGAAAAATTTTTTTAATTTATTCTTTTGTAATTAAGCAAGAATGTATATGTGCTTAATTTTATTTAATGATTTGACTTGCAGTCCCGCTTCATAGATATTATGTAGATTCAGAAACATTTATTCATCATTTAATACAAAAGAAAGTCAGGAAAAATTTTAAAGGGGTAGTTGATTTGTTCGCCGTACTCTTTATCAGCCATTTGTTCGTTAAAGTCGAAATATCCTTTATTTTGCTGAAATAAACGACGCAATAGATTGACGTTTTACATGTGCCAAAATAAATTCGATTATAGATCTATTAAAATAGTTTATTACATTTATATACATATGTATATTAATATATGATACATATGTATGTAAATATAATTTAAAATCGTTAACATCGGCTTTAAAAACGTTTCGGAAAACACCGTTTCAATCTAGTTCTCCGCTGTCATGTTTAAAATTCATTTCTATAAAACCAACTTTTCAGACAGCGGACGTGATTATAAAGGAAAAATACAGTCATTAATTACGTATACGATTTCGATAAGGTATCATTGAAGAGGTCTGGAAAATGTATAATTTCATTCAGTGCAATGTTAAAGGGTGTGTAAATCAGTAAAGCTAAAGAATGTTAAATCAGCAAAGAAAAGGACATACAAATTTTAAGTCTTTAGTACTTTTAAAAATTCAAAGTTTAACAAAATTATTTTTTTGCTTCTTTAATTACCAATTTAAAATAATAATTTCAATAAACTTTTAATAAACTTTTTTGTTTTTTTTTTGCAGTTTCTGAATGAGGCATTTGACGATGGCGAATTTAAAACATACTATCGCTCATGCACAACTGATTTATGTAATAATGGTAATGGCATTAGTTCTGTTGGTTTAATACGAGATCCAAATCAAGGACATGGTGAAAATATGGTGATCAAAGGAATAAACGCGTCAACAAAACTGTTTACTCCATTTTTAATAAAAGGAATGTTCATTGCAGCACGCCTTTTAGTTAAAGTATTTTAACCGTCATAACAAATGTACATAACTTACTTTTTTTGTAATGTACAGTTATTATAATTCACTAAAAGAAGCGGCTGTCCTATAAATATATTTATAATTATATATACATATGTATTTATTTACAAATATGAAAAATTATTACATTAAATTATTACAATTTAAAACCGTTTAATTTTTTTATGGCTCTACATCAAACATAAAAGTAAAACAACATTGATTTCGGCTTCTATTAATAAATTGATAAATTTAGCACAAGAGATTTTTCAACAAATCAATTGGAAATGCAAAAATGAAGACTTCCGCCACAGATAAGAAATAATCCACTTAATGAAGAGTGGTAGAAAACTATAATTTTCTGGTATAAAAAATATTATATTATGAGAGAGTAAATCGAAGACTTTACTTGGACTGTAGATATCATTTTTATAAAACCCTTGTTCATTTGGAACTAGCAGTTCAGAAGAATTATTATAAATTACGTTATGATGCTTAATTCAAATACCTTGGGTATACTACAGAGCTTGACTATCGGGCGGTAATTTTTAATGTTATTTTTTTTTACCTTTTTCCATCCTAAGGCTAACTTTGTGGATTTACTTTCTGAAAACGCTTCACACATCAGGTACATATTGAATATAAAACTTACAATAAACTAGTACAGAAAAATACGTCAGGTACATATTTGTATACAAAAATTTTGAAGCCATTTAAAAAATTGAGTGCTAGAAAAGCGGTATTGCACAGAACATAAATTAGCGTACACAACTTTTCCATACAGCAATTTTCACATTACATATTATACTATAGCAATTACAATTAGAACAAAACAAAATAAGAGTTTGATCAAAAATATCGCAGCAGTACAATTTATAATGCGTAATTAGTTAGTATAAATACATAGAGATTAAATAGGGTTAAGGCCATTCTATAAGCATTCAACAATTCCGACAGAAAAATAATTTATCATTATTTGTAAATACTTAAATAAACTTTTTATTTTTATTTCTACAAGCTGAATTTCAATTAGAAACATAATAGAAAATGTGCTAACTTAGAAAATGTGCTAGTACACCATCTATCTAGAAGCTGGGAAAAAAAAATTCTGGTACAAAACTTGCTTTTTTCTTCTCTCTTTTCAAAATTTAAAAAATTTTATTGTTGCCCTCAAAATTTTAAAAGTTACAAAGACTTTTCGATCAATTTATTAAATAGTTGTTGATTTATTCAAAAGCAGTAACCTAATAAATAAATATTGACTATATTTTTTAGGAGGAAGTAGAAATTGTAACTTACAATACTTCTTAGCTTACGAATCAACGTATTTTGTGTATCTATATTTCTGTGGACTTTACGAGATGGAATTTTGACTTTTCCATTTTGATTTATGGACGCAAATTGACGCACCTAGAATCATAAAGACGTCTGATGACTGAGATTTGCTATGAAAGATTTTCATTAATATTCAAGCCAAATTAGTTTGTCTCCAAGGATCCGCACCTTAAAATTGACAATAACTTTCATCATAAATTCGGCTTTTCATTTAAAATTTATTAAAAGAAAGCGGAAAAAAAAATTTTTGTGTTCACAATCCATATGTTAAGTTCTATTTCAATTCAATAATGATATTGTTAACAATTTGACATTCAATCTATGGAGATTATATGGGTCACGAGTAAAAATCAGAAAAATTCAATTAAAAAAAAAGAAAAATAAATTTAAATTTTGCAAGAATTTTAGTTTGAGAATTTGTCACACATTAATATTTTTAAATTTATAAATTTTATGAATATTTAAAAGTGCAAATGATTGGTCTAAGATTTTAAGCGATATACATGTTTTTAAATTTTTGCATTCGCATTAGAAACTTTTTTAAAAACAAGCAAAAAGATTTCCAATTTTTTTTTTAAATAACCAAAAATTAAAAACAGCATTTCGAGATTATAAATCTCTCGCAGAAAGAAAACAATTTATTAATATTGGAATAAAATTTTATTAGTATGGTATTTTTTAAATAAATTTTTACAAATCCATTATATTGCTTTCCCCTTACATATCATGTTTATTGTTTACAAATAAAATTTGTGAGGATTGACAATCATTTAAAATTCGTGTACGTACATATGTATGTACATATATATTCAGAATGAATTATGTATACATATATTATTATTATTATTATTGTTTATTTATTTTCCTTATTTTAAAGTTATTTATTCAGTAAGTACATTTGTGAAAAATTAATTTTAATTATTTGTTTAATGTTAAATACAAGTCTTAATTCCAGCTAACTTATTGTATGAAATTTTATCACTAATCAAGTTTAATTTATATTACTTATTACTGACTAAACTAGAAATACCTATGATGACCTTAGATTAGTCGTTACCTTTCTTTTATTTCAAAGTTTCAATAAATAAAATACGAATATCTACGAACACGCAAATGGTGCTGTAAGTTAAATGCGTGAATCGGAAATTTTTCTGTTGTTGGAAACACAGAATAACCATAATATATAGTTTTATGTAAACTTTTTTTTCAGACGAAAAACATTTGGAAAACGAAATTTAACAAAATATCTAAATAAAACTTGATTCTCTTTATTCTACACTGCTACTGATACACTACTATCTCTTCATTTTCCATATATTAAGGATGTACACATGAATATAAAGCAAGTAAAAGCGTTTCAGTCGGTATGAACCGACTGAATAATACCCTGCACTTCTGAGTTTAACCTGACAATCTGAGTTTAAAAATTTGCTTTCGAAATATTTAGAAATAATTTTAATTGTTTACGACGGCTGATTCCATGAATCTAGCTTTAATATTTTTCCAAATATCTAAAATTAACATCTTTGCAAAATTTGTTATTGATATCTTAATTAGTTTCTGAAACATTTAAAAAAAACTCTTTGAGTTGTATGGCAGCTACCCGAACCCGTTGTCCGAATTGGCCCAATTACAATAGCAGCCGTCGCAAAAGACACAACTTGTGAAAGTTTGGTGCCGATTGCTTTATTCGTTTTTGAGTTATCGTGCGATCGGACGGACGGACGGACATGTCTAAATCGATGCAGAATTTTGCGCTGAGCAAGAATATATATATACATGTCCATATCGGAGACGACTCCTCCAAGTGGTTACAAACTCCATACCGAAGTGAATATACTCTTCACGAAGTGCAGGGTATATAAAAATCTATCAATCGTATTTATTTTTACTTGTATGAAATTTAGGTTTAAAATATCACGTATAACATACTATTTAGATGTATGCATACTCATAAGAAAAAATTAACTTATATCTACAAATTTATGTACACATACCTACATTCATATGTCTAAAAGTGTATATTCATAGGATCAAATACATACATCATTTACTGTTTTGCAAATATATGTATATATATTTCAATGTTTGACATTAATGTCATTATAACATGACGATATTAACGCACTTGTGTATGTACACTAAACTAATGTATGTATCAATACACAAATAATAATATGCTAGAAAATCTTTAGCATATGACTTGGCACATTGCCAGAGCTATATTTCGCAATATTACGTGAATCTTTCTAATAAATTTCTGTTTTCGTAGGAAAAAGCTATTTTTGCAAGCATGTAATATTTTACTTATTCCTGTTGTCTAACTCTGAAAACTTATTAATAAGAACATGACAAAAATTTCACTTTAAAACAATCTATTTTAAAACAGTATAAGATGGTAATATACATATGTATGTATGTACATGCAAGAAATGAATTATTAATAAAATTACGAAATGCTTGGAAAGGAAAACAAAAAAAATTAGGTGAAAAACACAATATCCTGCTACAATGCTCAAATATTATGTATTCTAAAAATTTATTTAAATATTTTTGTACATAATATGTATGTATGTACATTCTTTTATGATGGGTATTGCATTTTCTCTACATACATATGTATGAAAAATTTAGTTTGCTTACTTTGTACTTTGTTACTTTTACTTAAATATTCTATAATTATATATTTGTTTTAATTTAAATTAATTAACTCAAATATATACATATGTACATATGTATATGCACGAGTATATGAATCTCAATGTACGGTAGATTTGTAAATGAAGAAACAATTTGAAACACAGGAATAGAAAATTGTAACGTGTATGAAACGTCAAAAAAAATATAATGTTGCTGTTGTTTTATTAAAACTTAACTCATTCGGCCGTCCTACAGTATCCTTAATCCTTAGAAATATTTTCGAAATTTGGTTCTTCATAGACATATTCTTTTTGAACTCTATATTTTATGTTCAGAAATTTTAGTCGTATTTTTAGACCATTATTTTACGTTTATTTTCAAATAATTTAATTCTTGTTCCCTCATTTCCATAATTTTAAACTCATTTTGAGCCTTCATTTTACAGCCTGTAAGTTGAAACGCAGTAGTTTTTATACTAGGTTGGTAAGTTGAATTAATCATCTGTTTAGCTAGCTTTACAAAATTATACCATTTTTCAGCATCATTTATAGCAAGTTTAGTAAGAGCGCCTTTAACAAGCGAATGAGCTCGTTTGATTCGATCATTTCCACGGGGTGCGCCTATTGTGATAGGATAAATTTAAGGCAATGAATATATATTTATATAGTTGGGTATCTTCGGAAATGGTTCTACGATGATTCAGGTACATTGCATCATCTTCTAAAATATCAAGTTCTAATCTAAATAAAAGAAATTTCACGATATGTTATGTTCAGAATTTATTTGATATTGTGTCTGCAACGTTGTTAATACTGAAATATTTATCAAATTGTGTATCCAAAACTTTTTCTATTCATATTTTTTTTTATATACTTTTTTCAGCTCTAAGTAGAAATTTTTAAATTAAAACGAGAAAAAAAATAGAGTTGACCTTGTCAACTCTGTGATACCCGTACAAATTTGTTATCCTATGTGCAAATAACTAATGTGCCATAACTAACTATGGGGCAGACTATGACTTTAAGTTGCCGTATTACCATATTAATTTATGCAAAATTTCAGTACTATGTGTTATTCAAAATACTGGTTGTGCCAAATTACTATTGATGTTGTATGGCAGCTACCAGAAAGAGCCAAGAAATTTTAGCGAATTTTATCAAGCACATCGGCCCTACTAATATACTCACTTGTGTGAAATCTCAATATCACAGCTTTTATAGTTTCTAAGATATAGTCAAATAACTTTTGAAGTTGTATGGCAGGTACCAGAAGGAGCCAAGTAATTTCAACGACTTTTCTGAGACACATTGGCCCTACTAATATATTCGTTTGTGTGAAATTTCAATACCATAGCTTTAATAGTTTCTGAAATATAGTCAAATAACTTTTGAAGTTGTATGGCAGGTACCAGAAGGAGCCAAGTAATTTCAACGACTTTTACCAGACATATCGGCCCTACTAACATATTCACTTGTGTGAAATCTCAATATCGCAGCTTCTATAGTTTCTGAGATATAGCCAAATAACTTTTGAAGTTGTATGGCAGGTACCAGAAGGAGCCAAGTAATTTCAACGACTTTTATGGGGCATATTGGCCCTACTAATATATTTGTTTGTGTGAAATTTCAATATCATAACTTTTATAGTTTCTGAGATATAGCCAAATAAATTTTGAAGTTGTATGGCAGCTACCCGAACCGGTACCCCGATCATGTCCAATTTAAATAGGGTTCTGGCACTTACTACAATAAATCATTTGTGAAAATTTTGTGAACTTAGCTCAATTAGTTTTTGAGTTATCGTTCGGACGGACGGGCGGACGGACGGACGGACGGACGGACGGACAAACAAAGCTAAATCAACTCAGAATTTGACGCTGATCAAAAACATACACTTGAGTCTATATCTAACACCGTTATTTCTTAGCGTTACAAACGGTAAGGCAAATTTAGTATACCCTTCGAACATACGTTCGTACGGGTATAATAAATGGAAACAAGAACTTTTCTTATTAAAGTAAGCAATAGAATGAAATAATACAAAGCATCAAAGATTTTTAAGTTTTGTCAAAAATTAAATTAAAATTTGATTTTCTTTCGATTTTGCGAAAACCATAAAACTTTTATTTGATGATCCTGAACAAACCCGTTCTGTTTCGTTGTTGTTATAGGCTCCAGGTTGTCGATGCGACATGTTTCGAGTAGATGGAGTGCTCTTTGAGATTGATTGTAAAAAATCCTCGGCTTTACCAGCTTTTCGTTCTGCTAAAATGAACGCAGAATGGTATCCAGGTCGCCTACGTCCACTCCTGGTGCCATAAAAGTACAACAACCGGGAACACCAACTTTCACATCGTCATCGGTCCTTACGATTTCAAAAAAACAGCAACAGACTTTAGACTAATTAAACTGGCTGCAACGGGTCTTCACCCATCATGTCTGCCAGGAGATATTATAGAAGAACTAAAAGAAAGGAGCTTAAAAATATACGCAGCATCTAATATTGCTCCGTATATTTTTCTCTTTTCCACAATTCCTGCTTTTTTCGACAATCGGGAAGATACGAAAAAAATTCGTAATATCACGCGTATACAAAATACGAAAGGTAAAATAGAGGCTCCCAAAAAAAACAGAGGGATACCATAGTGTAAAAGATGTCAACGCTATGGCCATACTACAAAGTTTTGCAGCAGAGAAATGACATGCGTGAAATGTACAGAAAATCACCTGACAGCTTCCTTCACAAAGCCAAAATCAGGCGCATCAAAATGTGCAAATTGCATAGAATCCAGCCAGTTACAGAGGATGTGTAGTAGCCAAGGATACAAAGAAAAAGAAACATGAGCGAAGATATAAAACAGAAAAGTCAGCCGAAAGCATTCACATCAACGAAAGTAATAAGTGGTGTGACATACTCCGATATCACTGCATAAAAGGTGAGTCAGCCTCCGATTGATACCAAAGCAACTCCCAGGGTGAGCAAGCAAATCAAATAAAAAAACATCAAAAAACACATCCAGTCAAAAAGGAATTTGTATGCCTTCAATACATAAACAAACAGTTGCAACAGATGACAACATTGTTTGGCAGACAATGGATAAAATACTGAGTGTCTTAAATAAAATTAGCCTAAAACTAGACAACATTGAAAAAAAGAATAGCGAGAAGTATCAACTTACACTGCGTAGTAGAATCAACAATGTACGACAATATTAGCGTCCTAACTTGAAAAATCTATCGCAGTGCGGTAGTGCAATTAAGGAAAAAATTCAGCACTTCGAAATTTTCTGGGTTTAATATAAGGAAATACAAATGAGTGTAATTAAGGTAATAGCGACAAAGCAAATCTTTCAGGTAGGAGCTATGTATTGTCCGCCTAAGTATTCCATAAAGAAATAAACTTTCAAGGATGTGATCGAACTGTTAGGTGACAAATTTATTCTTGGAGGCGATTTCAATGCACAGCAACTGGGGTTCCAGGATGACATTTACAAGGGGCAGAGAGCTTAGACAAGCTATAAAAGAAACTGGATGTGTATTTCATTCGACAAGTATGCCGACCTACAGCAACTTGGAACGTAGCTGAGATAATTATGATACCAAGGTTGGGAAAGCAGCTTACCGAAATGATATCATACAGGGCAATTTCATTGCTTCCAGTTATTTCGATGTTGTATGAAAAACTATTCCTAAGAAGATTGCAACCTCTGATTGAAAATGGGAGCATAATTTAGAAACACTCAACGATAGAACAAGTTCATCGAATAGCGGATATTATTGAGAAAGTTCTAGAAGAAAAATATATTTCTTCCTCAGTGTTTTTTGATGTGGCACAAGCATTCGAAAATAATGGCATGAAGATCTTGTTTACAAATTGTATAGGATTTTACCAAAAAACTTCGTTAAAATAATAGAATCCTACATGGTAAAAAGAGTCTTTTACATCAAGTAAGGAAAAGATAGATCTGAGTTGAAAAACATACAAGTAGGTGTACTTCAAGGCAGTATCTTAGGACCAGTTTTGTATCTGCTTTTTACTGATGATATCCTGGAGGTGGTTGATATAACGATGGCAATTTTTGCGGACGACACAGCAATTCTGTGTTGCAAAAAAGCAAGTTGCAAAAAACGTAAACGAAGCTGCGTATAAACTACAAAGGGCCAACGATAGGATTTCTCAGTGGTGTAAAAGTTGGAAAATCAAATTAAGTGATTCCAAATCTTCATACTTCAACTTTATTAACCAAAAAATAGAAACACTCTGCGGGTTTTAATAAATAACGTTACCATTTCACATGAAAATTCAACCTAATACCTAGGAATAACAATAGATGCAAAATTGAGATGAAAGGAGCATGTCAAGAAAAAGAAGGCTGAACTGAAACTGAAGTTTGCACGGCTAAATTGGCTAATTAGCCGTAAATCTGCGCCCTCCACGCACAACAAAATTTTGATCTACAATGAAATATTAAAGTCGGTCTGGATTTACGGTATTCAGATAATGTGGTTGTGCAAAGCAACTTCATATTCAAACGTTTCAAAATAGAGCATTACAGAATATTGTCAGCGCCCCTGGTACGTTCGTAATACTGATATTCATAGGGATCTCAAGATTTTTATCATTACGCACGAAATAAGGAAAATAGCTGCATGCCATAAAATTCGTCTTTCCAAACACGCCAACCAAGCGATGGCACATTTAGCTGACGACCAAAATTTTGTTAGACGACTCAAACGAACGAAACCCTCCGAACTCCGTTAGGATAACATCTATTACCTAAATATTCCCAATGGAATTTTTTCGCAGTTATGGTAAGAAATGTAAAGCTCATGCATCAGTTTCCAAACCCTGATCTTTCCAAAAAAAATTTAAAATTATATAAGCAAAAATTAATATTTGGCCCGTTGTAAACGTCCTGTTGCTGACACCTGATTTCTTCCAAAGATTCTTCCTGTTTTCGCTTACAGAAGGATGAAGCTTATATGAGAAATTTAAAGTAAATCTGTTGAATATTTTCTTCAAAATGATGAAAAATGTAAAACAGCCTCGTTAAAAGATCCTATTCCCGAGGCTGGTATATGTCAAAAGTTGATCAATTCGTAACATATTCAAAAGACTTATTTACAAAATTTCATCAAAATCGGTTCAACCGAACTTAAAATCCACGCGTGCACACACAGACCGACAGAGCAACATCTCTCTGAAAGCAGTTTATTTACTCTTCCCTACTATAAAGAGTTCTCACTGAAAACTTAACATTCAAAATTTGGTGCCATCAGATAACCTACCTTATTGTATACACAATGCGGTCGATAAAAAAGAAAAAATTGTTCATTGGTTTTTAAGTTATTAACTTATTGTACAGTTGTTAAGTTTTAAGTTATTAAATAAATATGTAGGTACCTAAACAATAATCTTAATTGTAAACGGAAGTGACTAAAATTTATGTATGTACATAAGTATCTATTATTTTACGACCGGAATATTTGAGTCTTTTGCTAAGTTACTAATTATTTCAAAAATAAAAAAAAACATTATTTTAGTACAAAAAATTATTAATAATATTTTTAAATACTAAAATATTAATAATAGTTTTAAATAATATTTTTTAAAAATAATTATTTAAATATTAAATCATCTCAAATATTTTTTTTGCTTAAGTAATTGATATAAGTTTTTCAAATTTTTCTCAAATAAAAATTGAAATAAAAATTGGGGAGTGTATATAAAATTTGTATTGGTAAGATAATATTTATTTCTATTTATACCCGTGCAAACGGAAGTTCGAAAGGTATATTAATTTTGTCTTACGGTTTGCAACGCTAAGAAATATAGTCTGAAATATAGACTCAAGTACATGTTTTTGATCATCATCGATTTAGCTTTGTCTGTTCATCTCAACAATAACTGAAAAACTAATTGAGTTAAGCTCACCAAATTTTCACAAATAATTTATAATTATAAATGCCAGAAACCCATTCAAATTAGATATGATCGAGGTACTTGTTCGGGTAGCTGGCAACTTCAAAATTTATTTGAATATATCGTCTCAGATATCTATTATTAATGCTATTGTGTTAGACAAAAGTCATTGAAATTGCTTAGCTCCTTTTCGCAGCTGCCATACAACTTTAACTTTTCGAGTTATACCTTAAAAACGGTTCAATCTATAGTATTGAAATTTTGAAAAATAAAATATGGCACAATGGCAGTTATATTCATTAAAAGTTATTCAGAAATTATTGGTATTCATTATTTCAGAAATTATTGGTATTATATAAAAACTACTATTGTTATAATATAAAAATTTCGTGAAAATAAGTGTATTATTAGGGCTTTTATGTGTGATAAAAATCAGTGAAATTTCTTGATACCTTGCGGTAGCTGCCATACAACTTCAATAATTTCAAACACAGTAGTTTGGCCATATCTTAGAAAATATTAAAATAACAGTACTGAAATTTCACATAAATTAATATGGTATAACGGCAACTTAAAGTCATAGTCTGCCCCATAGCCAGCTATGGTACATTTACTCGCAAATAGGATAACGATTTCGTACGGGTATGATGGAACTTTATCTGCTTTATAATAAGTATAAACTTATTTTATTATTTCTTCTCAAAAAATAGCAATTTTGATTTAAAATCAACCAATATAAAAAAAGGTCGTGCTTACAAATTTCTCAAATGCAGAAAAGGAGTTGCTTGCTTCAGGTTACCGTTAGAGGCCATACATGAACTATAAAAAAGCAAAATGGCCGTTAAAATTTACCGTCATTTTAAATCCTTTTTTTTAATTTCTTGATATTCAGGTTTCAGAAGTCTGAAATTTTAGCAGCTTTTTGTCACTAATATAAGTTCATTTAGAAAGAAAGTTTTAAACCTTTATAAATCTTTTAAGCACCTTACATTTCTGAAACTGCAAGCTTTTTCAAATTTCTATAAATGTAGAAAGCAATTCCATGCCACTAAAAAATATGATTATTAACTCAAGCAATTAATCGTTAAAATCGAGCATTATATTAAAACTTTTTAAAATTTCTTTTTGCTTTTCAAAGACTGCATAAATTGTTCATCCTAATTGTATGCAATCCTTGAAATAGTCTCGTATATGAGTGAAAGTAATTTTTATAATGTAGTATGTACATAGCTAGATTGTCATTAAAATAAGTATTTTCGCATGTTGAAGGAAAAAGTGACACATTACCGACTCTACCGTTCGACTCGACATTCATTCTTTATTCATTTTGCTTTGTACCTATCTTGCCTCCTTTTTCGTTTAACAGAATATAAATGGGAACCTTTTTAAAAAATATGTACAATATCATTATATAAATCCTTTTTTGCTTAAAAAAAAGGTAAAAAAAAATAATAAGAAATGTGACATTAGGTGCACAATAGTCTAAACTAAACTGACAGAATACCTTGACAGTCAAACCACTCCACAAAAACTTCACGGATATGTCTGACCAATATGAGTTGTAAATTTTATTTTTTATACCTGTACTGTTTTTTTTTTCTGTACAGAACTATTGTCGTTAAATATTTTTTGTTTTGGTTTTATTTTCTATGTTCAAAGTTTTGGAGAAGTCACACTTAGAATTAATCTTTTTGATCAGAATAGTAATTCGCAATTAATTGTTTCCAACTGGAAAAGAAAATTGGAAATATTAATTATTTGATCATGTTTCTTTTTAGCCAAAAATTTTTTGAAAAAAAGTGCTTATTAGTTTCACTCTGTCCGTCCGTCCGTCCGTCCGTCCGTCCGTCCGTCTGTCCGTGTGTCTGTTTACAAAACTTCTACATTCTTAAAGATAGAAAGCTGAAATTTAATACGTACATAGATCTTTACTAGAAACTTATTTTCGTAGAACAAAATTTTTACCTATCTCCCCCCCTCTAGAAGTTATACCCCCCCAAAGCCACAAAAATGGCCCATTTTAACTATTTGTTGCAATGAAACCATAAGCATTTTTGAAATTTTGCAAACGCAGAA
>NW_026578017.1:0-2500 GCF_029603195.1 Condylostylus longicornis | reverse complement strand
TAATAATAATAATAATAATAATAATAATAATAATAATAATAATAATAATAATAATAATAATAATAATAATAATAATAATAATAATAATAATAATAATAATAATAATAATAATAATAATAATAATATAATAATAATAATAATAATAATAATAATAATAATAATAATAATAATAATAATAATAATAATAATAATAATAATAATAATAATAATAATAATAATAATAATAATAATAATAATAATAATAATAATAATAATAATAATAAATAATAATAATAATAATAATAATAATAATAATAATAATAATAATAATAATAATAATAATAATAATAATAATAATAATAATAATAATAATAATAATAATAATAATAATAATAATAATAATAATAATAATAATAATAATAATAATAATAATAATAATAATAATAATAATAATAATAATAATAATAATAATAATAATAATAATAATAATAATAATAATAATAATAATAATAATAATAATAATAATAATAATAATAATAATAATAATAATAATAATAATAATAATAATAATAATAATAATAATAATAATAATAATAATAATAATAATAATAATTAATAATAATAATAATAATAATAATAATAAATAATAATAATAATAATAATAATAATAATAATAATAATAATAATAATAATAATAATAATAATAATAATAATAATATAATAATAATAATAATAATAATAATAATAATAATAATAATAATAATAATAATAATAATAATAATAATAATAATAATAATATAATAATAATAATAATAATAATAATAATAATAATAATAATAATAATAATAATAATAATAATAATAATAATAATAATAATAATAATAATAATAATAATAATAATAATAATAATAATAATAATAATAATAATAATAATAATAATAATAATAATAATAATAATTAATAATAATAATAATAATAATAATAATAATAATAATAATAATAATAATAATAATAATAATAATAATAATAATAATAATAATAATAATAATAATAATAATAATAATAATAATATAATAATAATAATAATAATAATAATAATAATAATAATAATAATAATAATAATAATAATAATATAAATAATAATAATAATAATAATAATAATAATAATAATAATAATAATAATAATAATAATAATAATAATAATAATAATAATAATAATAATAATAATAATAATATTAATAATAATAATAATAATAATAATAATAATAATAATAATAATAATATAATAATAATAATAATAATAATAATAATAATAAATAATAATAATAATAATAATAATAATAATAATAATAATAATAATAATAATAATAATAATAATAATAATAATAATAATAATAATAATAATTATAATAATAATAATAATAATAATAATAATAAATAATAAATAATAATAATAATAATAATAATAATAATAATAATAATAATAATAATAATAATAATAATAATAATAATAATAATAATAATAATAATAATAATAATAATAATAATAATAATAATAATAATAATAATAATAATAATAATAATAATAATAATAATAATAATAATAATAATAATAATAAATAATAATAATAATAATAATAATAATAATAATAATAATAATAATAATAATAATAATAATAATAAATAATAATAATAATAATAATAATAATAATAATAATAATAATAATAATAATAATAATAATAATAATAATAATAATAATAATAATAATAATAATAATAATAATAATAATATAATAATAATAATAATAATAATAATAATAATAATAATAATAATAATAATAATAATAATAATAATAATAATAATAATAATAATAATAATAATAATAATAATAATAATAATAATAATAATAAATAATAATAATAATAATAATAATAATAATAATAATAATAATAATAATAATAATAATAATAATAATAATAATAATAATAATAATAATAATAATAATAATAATAATAATAATAATAATAATAATAATAATAATAATAATAATAATAATAATAATAATAATAATAATAATTAATAATAATAATAATAATAATAATAATAATAATAATAATAATAATAATAATAATAATAATAATAATAATAATAATAATAATAATAATAATAATAATAATAATAATAATAATAATAATAATAATAATAATAATAATAATAATAATAATAATAATACTAATAATAATAATAATAATAATAATAATAATAATAATAATAATAATAATAATAATAATAATAATAATAATTATAATAATAATAATAATAATAATAATAATAATAATAATAATAATAATAATAATAATAATAATAATAATAATAATAATAATAATAATAATAATAATAATAATAATAATAATAATAATAATAATAAATAATAATAATAATAATAATAATAATAATAATAATAATAATAATAATAAATAATAATAATAATAATAATAATAATAATAATAATAATAATAA